>NC_084826.1:6045366-6072130 GCF_958449725.1 Rosa rugosa | reverse complement strand
ACCCTAATTTCGAATTCAAGTTTGCCATCATCGTCATTCGAAAATTGGGGACGGGATGATGCCACGTCGTCTTTGTTCCTGATGGAATCGGGTTTTCTTTGTTCGGGGTTTATCAAACAACGGACCTTCATATGTCTCTCGCCAAGACTGAAGGGGATTGTAATAATGCTCTCTAGGAAATGCTCAGAATTCCAATGCTTTAGACTACCCAATTCATAAGAAATGAAGAATCTTTCTGGGTTTTGTCTCTGCCTCCCTCTCCCTCTCTCTAAAATCAAGAAAAGGAGTGGTCTTTCTGGGTCTCTCTCTTTCTCTCTTGTTGGGAAAGACGTGGGTTGCCAAAATTAGATTGGGGGAGAAGATAAAGGGGCAAATAGTGTGTATGTGAGAGAATTGGAAGGAAGAGAATTGGAATTAAACATGGAAAACACGAGAGAGAGAGAGAGAGAATTATTCAGAATAATAAATGGAGGAGGTATATTCACGAATTGATTCAGATATGTATATTATTTTTGTTTGTAATATACCAAAACCATGCAAGTGGTCTGGTGGTTGGGTCATTCATCTGCATATGCTTTGGGAGGGGTTCGAGTCTCCTCAACCTCAAAGTTAGAATTAATTTTGGATTTTTCTATATTCTGTTGCCCAGGGTCAGTTTGGGAATTTCATTTCCGTGTGGGCCCCACTTTTGATGAGTTGGAAATGCCATATCAGCACTTAACGTCTGAAATTGACGGAATTGAGTCGGAAGGACCTATTGGACGAGAATATGATAGTGCGGGGGTGTTTTTGATGAAATTGAAAGTCGAGGGACTGAATTGATGTTCGACCAAAACCACAGGGTACTAAACAGTATTTAGCCCTCATAAGAATATGGCTTCTCAAATCTTCATATTCTGAGCTTAAGCTTGCAAGAAGCTGAAAAATCTTGTCCTCCTCAGCTCTTTTTAACAACACACCAGCCTCGGTAGTATGAGGCCTATAAACATCTAGCTCATTCCACATACTAGTAAGGCTACCAAGATGCTGAACAAAGGGCTTACCTTCCTGTTGAAGATCAGCAATATCTCGTTTGAGTTGAAAAACTCGAGCAGCATTATTCTGATTTCCATACATCTCTTTGACATTATTCCAAAGATCCATAGATGACTCAGAAAAACTGAAAATTTCTGCTATTCTGCTCTCCATGGAGTTAATTAGCGAGGACATGACGAGTTGATCCTTGCACAGCCAAGAATCAAGATTAGGAGAGTCAGCTTTAGGCTTCTGTATAACTCCATTTACATAACCAAGTTTGGACCTTCCTCCAAGAGCAAGTGTAACAGCTCTAGCCCAAAACAGATAGTTGAACTCATTCAACAAAACCGAACTAAGACGTTGATTTGGATTAGACTCCACATCAGAAGAATTGGCAAGAGGTTCATCATCTTTAGAACCTGACTTTCCAGCCATCTTAAACTGGTGAACTTAGGAACTTCCCAAGAAGAAGAAACCAGACTCAGGCCTAGAATGCCTGCTCTGATACCATGAAGAAAACAAGCAAGAGACTTGTGGAAAGTTTTCTTGTATTACTTCATATGTTGAACTGAGTACACGGATACAATAGATATACAAAGTCCACCACCTAAACTCTCAACTAAGAATAACAACTAAGGTAAGATATGAACAGTAGAAGGTAATGTACAAATCAGTGAACCATGCTAGGTAAGTACAAAACAGTAATCAAGTCGTGCTAGTCATGCTGGCATGCTGCAGCCATGCTGCTTCCATACTGCCACGCAACCATACTCAACCCCATACTGTCACTATTTCCAATACTTTCATATTTCAATCCTGCTATATGTGTGTGTGTGTGTGTCTATAGCACACTCTATTTACAGTAAATCATGAACTAGATAGCTTTGATATGTTCCATCGCTTTACCCCTTGCGCCACCAATCAATCCACCACCACAATTGTGATATGTGTCCCCATCCAGCTATAACTTTTTCTTGCTTTTGCCTTATTATTATGTTGCCACCGCCCCGTCTAAGTGTTTGTCATGGCTTAATAGATCTATATTACCAGAAATTACTCTCTATATCTTGCAATTCATGCATTCCATCTTGGGAATTCCTAATTTTCAAGCGTAAATTAAGCTAGGATCACAAGTTAGAAAACTCTCTAGGTGGTATATATATGAGTGTGTTGAAGTTGAAGCTGTCGCCGTGAATGACTTGTGAGGATCACATGCGGCCATCACCTCGGAAATTTGATTACGATTTCCACCTAGGCACCTAGCTCCCGGCAGAAGAAACAAGGAAAACAATCAGGACAAGAAAGTCAAAATGAGACCAGCAAAGTGAGGAAGATGAAACTGATCAGGACACTCTTTTACAAGCGGAGGCATTACTGATTTGTTAATTATCTAGCTCTCTAAAGTGGAAGCAATATAAAGTGAAGTCTCAATAGTGAAACGAACAAGCTGGAATGAAGAACTATGCGGAGAAGATGAAGAAATCAGTCATGCATGATTCTCCCATCATGCATGTAATGAGAGGGTCACACTGTGATTGATGTAAGCAATGCTTTCTATATGAATGGATGCCTTGCATTCTAGTTGCAAAGCAGAAGTGCACTCATTCTATTGTGTAAAATATGTATGGAGCAAGGAATTAGTAGTTTCTTTGGTTTATGCTTCTTATCAAATTACTCACACTCAAACACAATTAATGTACAGTTATTTTGGTCTTTAATTCTAGAGGAAGTTGCTGCTATGATAAATTGGAGAACAATTTGAAATTCAAGGTGTTAAAGCAACTGTAATGGCCACTATCATTTCACAATGATAGGTTCGCATTTTCGGTCAAAAATGAATCCTTAACAAGTTGAAGTTCATGTATAGGGTAGCAACAGTGACCAATAGTTTTAGTCGATCATTTCCTTGATTAAAAGCTTTTTGAACTTAATACTATTTTTCCTCTCTGTTTTCCTCCAACATCCACTGTAATTGCAATTAGTACTATATCATCAGTACTTTGCATAACCTCATGTTTGAACAGCAATTTCCAGCAAACAAAGAATCAAATAGGCAAGGCATCCAGTCCCAAAATGAATAACACTGCTTTCAAAACTCAAATTATGTATCATCAATCAATTATGGTAACACAACTGTTAAGCTTCTAATATGTCAAGGATTATTTTATAGCCTGTAAATGTTTCTGTACCATATAAACCACCTGCACACAAAGATTGTGAAGATAAATACCCTCTAATTCACACCACTCATATCCAGTCCATCACTGCTACTTTGTTTTAATTTCTTCATCAGAGAAGTTTCTTCATCGGAGAAGTAGGGATGAAGACTAACCAATCCAGTACACTGTGAACACCAACCACCCATTTGGACTGAGCAGCAGAGCTTGCATGTGCCATAGTTTTGACTGAAAATTTTCCCAACTTTGCTTTCAATTTCAAAAACCCCTCCTTTTTCATCTCGAGCCTTCTTCTATATATACCGTGAACTATCTAGATCTGATATGTACCCCATTGTGCCACCATTTCAACACCACCATTGTTTCCCCATCCGGTTATAACCTTCGTTTGCTTTTGCCTTATAATGTTGCCACCGCATCCATCCAAGTATCCGGCGTCTCCTCCCCCACCAGAAACTATTCTCCATCTTCAGCTTACAACATTTTCTTCTAGTCTTTGAAAACTCTGCTCCGTCTTGAGAAATCCAGATTTTCAAATGTAAATTAAGCTAGGGTCACAAGTTAGAAAAATCCGATGGAGTGTCACAGGTGAAGGCCACTTAGAGAAGGAGAAGTGAGAAGCAAGTTGGGAGTTTTGATCAAGTTGACCAGATAAGTTTTGATCAAGTTGACCAGATAATGTCTGCTCAGGCTCACCTCAATCCTATTCCGGCGGTCAATATAGCCTTGTTACTGTTTGTGGTTGGGCTGAGCATGTGTACTTCATTTTTAGCTGAGCCTTGTCCACAGAGCCATCAACACAATTTTGGGGATGGTTTTCCAGATCCAGCTAAATCCAGAGGTTCCCAGCCACACAACTAAATAAAAGGTTTATTATTTTAAGAATCTTATATTTACATTTCAGACCAGAAATCACAAATCTGCCGCCAAACAAGTTTATTAAACAAATCAAGCTTTGCTTCCTATTTCTTGTTCACTAACTGTACACAATTTGTTCTTCTAATATTGGGGATCTGAATGTTATTTGGTTATTTGGCCATAAGTTGGTCACTAGATGCAAGTGCCAACAGTCCCAACGTTAGAGAAGGAAAAAAAAACAAGCTGAAATGAAGAAATACGCACACAAAGATGAGGAGTTCGGTCATTGTTCATTACATTTGAATTTAGACTTCGAATCCTTAGCGTTCTTATCAAAACAGAACATTTCGTAGCTTGTTTGGCTTATATGCTTCTTACGACAACTATGTGGAGTTGCTGCAATGCAAGGTGCTCATAGAGAATATACGAGATAGATTAATTAACTGATTCAAAGCGTTTGGTTCCTTAAATAGTAGTTCAAAGGTATACAATTTGCAAATATGAAAATTGGAATTATATTTCAAACATTGTTCGGAACATAACAAATAAAATCAACCCCAACATAAAAAACAGGGGATCTCGAAACTCCTAAACTAGGAACTTGAAAAAGGCCTCCCAAGTTAATAATTATGGGAAGACCAAACCAAAATACTAAATATAATCAATTTTTAAGATTATATACTTCTTATGTATAGGGTTAAATCCCACCAAGAACCAACAGAAACTAGGCAGCTCTTGGGGCGGTAACAAAACGAACATCGCCAGCCTCCGACAGGGCTGCCATAAATGGCTGCAGGTTCACTTGTTCGGTGCCATTTCCAGACTCTGCAGCACCAATGCAATTCTTGTAGTCCAAAGACTCGTCATCATAAATGTCCCACCATTTCTTCACCAACATCTTGATGTCTTCTCGCTCCATATTCTCCCCTTCTCCATTGTACCTCCATGGCTTAGAACCCTAATCACAATAAAATCGACCATTACTTCATTGTTACAAAATCAATCAAATTGGTGATCATGATGTACTTGGTGGATAGTATACTCACATTAGCACAATAGTGGACAACTTTAACCTCCTCTAGCTTGATGTTTTCAGGGTGGCGCCAGAGCATAGCCAACACAAGGTTGTAGTTTGAAGGGATAGGCACGTACTTGTCTCTAAAGAACACATTCAAGAAATCCTGCAAAGTTCCAAAGTGGCAAATTTACTGTCAGATTAAAACCCAATTGAGCAACAAATAACCAAAAATTTACTGTAATGACATTTATTTACCTGCTCAGCAAACAAAGTCGGAGTAGAAGTCTTGAGGGTGCTCATGAGATCATGGTAAGTAGACAAGTTTGGCTCATAGACAAACATGCCAGCATTGAAGTATAGAGGAGGCTTGGGACCCAAGCTGTTGTCCCACTGTACCCTGTCTGGGCACTGCTGGCAGTACCCAATCTTGAACTGGGGACTGTCCCTCCAATTCGACTCACAAAAGCAATCCATCACAGCGTAAAAGTAGTTGTCCGGGTAGTCAAATAGGTGGTCAATGTTCTGAAAGACTTGGATATCTCCATCCAAGTAGATCATCTTGCTATACTCCACAAACTGCAACAGAAATAACGATCACATAAGAAAACAATAAAACCATAACAATCAAAGGAACGGACACGTGTCAATAATCCATTAAAGGATACAAAGGAAAACAAACTTTACCTCCCAAATCCGAAGCTTGGAGTAGTTGATGACGTAGTACGCCATGGCGTACTGGGTCTGATTCTCAGGAGGGTGAACAGGCTCAATCTCTCGGACTATGCAGCCCTGAGAGACTAGGATCTGACGGTGCTCTTCAGGCACATCAGGCAAGATGGCCACAACTAGTGGATACTTGCTCTTCACCTTCCTTAAACCCTTGGCCAGACCAACCACACCTTTAACATAGTCGCCGTTCCCGGCCAAGAACGTCACATAGGCCCGGCTCGGGGCAGTGGCGGCCTTGGTGGAGAGGATAGCGGTGGTAGCGGCGGTGGTGATATCATGAGGAGCCATGCTGAGTGTTTGTTTGGGATGGAAGAAAAGGATTGGTGTTAAGAATTTGAGAACTGTTGAGAACTAAGAAGAGTGAGTTGTGTTTGCTTTAGAAAGGCTTTGGATGCAATATTTTGGATCGAGTTGGGGTTGAGGGGTTTATATAGAATTGGGGTGAGTAATAAAATAAGGAAAATGGGGTCGGGTTGGTTTTGAATCTTTTGATTATGAAAAAGAAATGATAGTTTAGGGTAAATCATTAACTAATACATGTGGGTCTTGGAGGAAAGTAATAGGTGGATGGGTCTGAGGAGTCCGATGAGTCTCATTTTCCCACTAATCAATGGTTATTAGCAGTATATCTAATCTTCAACTCAAACTAAATCTCTGATGCGTTATCTGTTAATTAATTCTAATTCTGTCATTAAGTCAAATTGATTTCCATTTTAACTGGACAATTATAGAAGGGATTGTTGGTTTGGATATTTCAATAAACTGGATCATCCTCCCAGTCCATAACGCTTTTTGATAGGACTATAATATCCTTGTGATCTTCTCATAATATCGACTTCAACTCACCCTTGATCTTCTATGTGAAGTAGTAAAACCACCAGAAATGAAAAGATTATTACAAGAAATTGTACGTTAGTTTTGGTATTATTGTTGAAATTTTAAAGATTAGTGAATAACTTATTTATAAATTTTAAAAAAAATTAATTATGTCGCTTAAATAGTGATCTAGATCATAAAGAAATATTTAAGTTTCATATGCTCGTTATTTTTACAAGTATACTCTACTAATATATTTGATTTTTATAATTAAAATCAATTTAGATAAACAGTAGCTGAATTAGGAGGCTAACTGACTTACGAGCTAATTCATTTTTTTTTAAGACACAAACCGTTCGAATTATTAAGATCAAAGGTAGAATTTAGACCAAAAAAGAAACTAACATCAAAAGTAGAAGTAATAGGATTACTTGCACAAGAGGATGATGAACACGCCATCTCCGAAACTAAAAGGGCGAAACGGTAATTGCCCATTAAATATGTTATTCTACAGCCCCACTAACTACCGCCGACAAGAGGTGGCTCGATCCTCCTACCTGAACCGAAAAAGACTATAATAGCCTCTGATCCCCATACACGGAAAGTCTCAGCTCAACGCCACGTACACAAATCCGGACACGTGGCTCGATCCCAGTCCGCTAGATACCAAAGTGCGGCCACCGATGGAATCAAACTAACCCGGTTCACTTTTGGTCTATATTCTAATCAAGTGGGACCCATGCTCCCCCTTAGGTGTCAATCCATTGACTGGTGTGCGACCACGTGGCCGCATCTGGGTGACTGAACTGGGTCGTCGACACTACTGCTTCCCAGAAGAACACCCCATGCATGCAGTGATGCAGGGAACGGCGCTTTCTTTTTCGGTTTAGTTAGTTGGTTGGCCCGAAATAAGACGCGTTTATTTAGCGCGGCGGACGGCGTCGTATTAACTTGTATAGGATAAGGTAACACCGACCGACCAGAGGTATACTCTGTTTAATATTCTTGGAGAATCTTCTAATCCTTAAAAATTTGGTTGTATGATTCAACCGTCAAGATTCTTGGGATTTCTTTTTATTATTTCCATCATTTTGAGCCATTGATTGTGTTGATTCCTTTACGTAATTCCCTTAAAAGTTTTATTCATTTCCCTTACGAATTTTCCATCTATGGAGGATTTTTCCTTTCAGTAATTTTGGCCATCAAGAATGATCATCTCTACGTACTGTTCTACATGCGTTTGTGGGCGTTATGGGTCGCACGTAATGATGTGGTCTGGAAGGGGACTTCTTTTTGTCCATTTAATACCACAATTTGGGCTACTAAGCTATTGCAAGACTATCATGATGCCCACCCTGTCAAGACAACGAAGAACGTGAGGCAGAGAACAGAGTGGAAGCTGCCCCCGAGGGGGAGACTCAAGTCTCAAGCTAAACACGTACTGATGGTGCTTTCTTTAGTGAGACTGGTAAAGGCATAATTAGGGCAATCATCAGAGATGAGAATAGTGTGTGCGTAGCTGCAATTGCTCGTCCCTTTTCCCATGTTCGATCTGCTCTTCAGATGGAGGTTGAAGCTATGAGAGCGAGACTCTACTTCTCATTCACCAAGTTATGGATAACGTGGATATTGAAACGGACTGTGCCATGGTGATTGATGCACTTGATAGAGACACAGAAGATCGACTTATCTAAGGTAGGATGTTTTGTAGAGGATTGTAACGCTTATTTGCGTTCAATTCCTTCCTCATCACTCTACTCTATTTATCGTGAAGAAAATGGTGTGGCATATAGATTGGCTTATCTTGCTAGTGTTGATTACTTAGATGATTATTGGTTAGATGAGACACCTGTGACTATCCAACATATTAATGCTTGTACTGATACTCGAGATTTAGGTAATATGTCCCCCTCGCTGTATAATTATCCATCTATTATTAATAATAATTCCGGGTGTGGGGCTGAAACCTAACTGGGTTCCAGAAAAAAAAAATGATCATCTCTACTTATGGAAAAAGAAGATGAACCAAGAGTTTGGGGGATTAATGTATGTGATTCTTGTGGAGGCAATCTACGATGTTTAGGGAAAGAATTGGAATTGTAATATAAGCCATTGATTAAAATTAATTGGAAGAAATTTTGGGGGTCATTAGGGTTTACGTGTTAACGTACCTCCTACTTTGCTTTGAATTTCAAAAGGGAAAAAAATATAAACAGTACCCAACTTAAGACCCACTCCGAATTTCTATACCTAAGTTTTCGAAACTATCACAATGGTACCCAAAATTGCCAGCCCGACCCAATATTCGTACCCGCCGTCCATGACAGCGTTAACCCTCATGCTACGCTCCAAAATTAGATGGGTATTTCGGTAATCTTCTCACCCAGCCCTTGTTTGTCTCCTCCATCGAAGCACAGTCCCTTTTCTTTCTCCCTCTTTGTTTTTCTGCCTCTCTCTCTGTCTCTCTCCCTCCTCAAGCCTTAGCTTTTGAGCTCCAAAAAATCTTTCTTTACAAGCTTCTTCCTTCCATCTCTTTCACACTCTGTCTTCACCACAACGCTAAATCTCACTTCAATCTCCGCCATCACCGCCCGATGCAGCCTCTTTGGTAATGCTATTAGCGCCAACAACCACCGATCGATTCGGCCACCGAGATCGCTCATCGAGTCCTCTATACTCTCTCTCTCTCTCTCTCTCTCTCTCTCTCTCTCTCTCTCTCTCTCTCTCTCTCTCTCTCTCTCTCTCTCTCTCTCTCTCTCTCTCTCTCTCTCTCTCTCTCTCTCTCTCTCTCTCTCGTTGAACACATAGAATCTTTTCCTCCTGATTCTCCATTTGAAACATACACACAAGATTTCTTTGGGTTGTAATTGAAAAAATGGATTTGAGTTGCTTTCTGTGATTTGAGCCTATATTAATCTTTGCCTAACCTTCCCTAAAGATGCTTGCCGATTAGCCTTGGTCTCTTATGCGTTTGGATCTGCACATGGCCAAATGGTTATTGCAACTGGGGGTGGATGTTTGTTTATTGTAGCTTTAGTTGGTTCACTGAGGAATGCAGATCACGTGTTTGTGAAAATGCCTAAGAGGGATTGGAAAAATTTATACAGATGAGAATTGGGGAAGAAGAGACAGCTGGGTTACTAAAATAGGGGAGTAAGTGATGAACTCAATCCGAAGTTGTTTGGGAGCGTTTTTTAGCCTCAGACCAGACCACCGAGACCAAAGCGATGATGACTAGTTAACAAATGATCAGTTGCTCACCATTTGGATAAGAATGGCTTCATATATGTTGCTGAGCTACGTCATGCGATGACAAACATTGGGGAGAAGCTCACTGATGAGGAATTGGATGAGATGATTCATGAGGCTGATGTTGATGGTGACTTGGTGATGGAGAAATAAATTATGAGGAGTTTGTGTGATGATGGCAAGGTGATAACTCACAGCAGATCAAAAAGAAAAGAAAAAAATAAAAATGGTGGACTTTGGAGGTTGTTCACAGATGACATGGTGGGAACTGGGAATGGTGGAGGTAAAGACAGAGGGTCGGTTTTACCCCTAAGAAAATGCCACGTGGCATGATAGTTAACGCCGTCATGGACGGCGGGTACGAAAGTTGGGTCGGGTAGGGTATTTGAGGTTCCATTGTGATAGTTTCGGAAACTTAGGTATAGAAATTCGGAGTGGGCTTTAGGTTGGGTACTGTTTGTATTTTTTTCCCATTTCAAAAACCCCTCTTTTTCATCTCAAGCCTTCTTCTATACATACCATGAACTTTCTAGATCTGATATGTTCCCCATTGTGCCACCAATTCAACACCACATTTGTTTCCGCATCCGGTTATAACTTTTGCTTGCTTTTGCCTTATAATGCTGCCACCGCATCCATTCAAGTATCTGGCATCTCCTCCCCCATCAGAAACTATTCTCCATCCTCAGCTTGCAACATTTTCTTCTTGTATTTGCAAACTCTGCTCCGTCTTGAGAAATCCTGATTTTCAAATATAAATTAAGCTAGGGTCACAAGTTAGAAAAATCTGGTGGACTGTCACAGGCGAAAGCCATTTAGAGAAGTGAGAAGCAAGTTGGGAGTTTGATCAAATTGACCAGAATATGGCTGCTCAGGCTCACCTCAATCCTACTCGGGCGGTCAATGAAGCCTTGTCACTGTTTGTGGTTGGGCTGAGCATTTGTACTTCATTTTTAGCTGAGCCTTGTCCACAGAGCCATCAACACAATTTTGGGGAAGGTTTTTGGATCGCTAAACTCAGAGGTTTATTCAAAACGAAAATTGCTTAATCTTAGGGTTCTTGACCCAAAGCACTAAAATTGGACAAAATTATCTCACTTACCCCAATAACAATTTTTATTCTCACTTACCCACAAAATTATCTCACTTACCCCAATAACAATTTTTATTCTCACTTACCCTGTTTAAAGTAAAATGACAGTTTTACCCTTAACTTAATTAATTAATTACATGTATAGGGTAAAATGACAGTTTTACCCTTAACTTAACTTAATTACCCCTCTCTCTCTCTCTGCTCTCTCCACGATCTGCACTCTTTCTCTCCCTCTCTCTCTCTCTCTCTCTCTCACCAGATCCTTCCTTGGATTCATTTACGAGTCTTCCTGCTCCGATCGAGCCACTCTGAAGCGGAAGTACTCGTCCATGGCAGAAGACGGCGTCGGTGGTGGCGGCGTTTCGATCGAGAAGCATCATCATCACCACCTCAGGCCTGAGATCGGCGAGTTTTGTTTGTTGTCTGTTTGAAGGAGTTTGACCGGAGGCTCAGCTTCCCCAGCATCCTGAGATTCGCGAGCGAGTCACTAAGTCGGCCGCCGAGTTGGAGGCGAGGCAAGCGGAGCTCGGAGACCCGAGTAGTATTGTCCCAAAAGACGCGGTGCCAGTCGCAGGGAGCGGAGGGCGTGGAGAAATCCCTGCAGTTCCATGCGCCAATCGGATCCTGGAGGTTGAGCCTGAAGGTGGTGAGGGCGTCGATCTTGGCTAGGCTTTCGAGGTTGCGCTGGGAAAGAAGTGTGCGCCGCAAAGCAGCAGAAAGAAAAGAAGAAGCGCATCCATAATGGGTTTTGATTGTTATAGTTCTCGGGTGGTTGGGGTTTTTGCAGAGAAGCCATTTCCGATGCATTTCCGTAGGTTTATTTACGAGTCTTTCTTGTCTGTTTGTTTGTTGTCATCATGGTTGGCGTTATGATAACTTGGAGAACAATTTGAAATTCAAGGTGTTAAAGCAACTGTAATGGCCACAATCATTTCACAATGATAGGTTCGCATTTTCGGTCAAAAATGAATCCTTAACAAGTTGAAGTTCATGATATAGGATTATAGGGTAGCAACACTATTTTTGAAAGCTTTTTTAACTTAATACTATTTTTCCTCTCTGTTTTCCTCCAACATCCACTGTAATTGCAATTAGTACTATATCATCAGTACTTTGCATAACCTCATGTTTGAACAGCCATTTCCAGCAAACAAAGAATCAAATAGGCAAGGCATCCAGTCACAAAATGAATAACTCTGCTTTCAAAACTCAAATTATGTATCATCAATCAATTATGGTGACACAACTGTTGAGCTTCTAATATGTCAAGGATTATTTTATAGCCTGTAAATGTTTATGTACCATATAACCACCTGCACACAAAGATTGTGAAGATAAATACCCTCTAATTCACACCACTCATTTCTTGGTCCATCAGTGCAACTTTGTTTTAATTTCTTCATCAGAGAAGTTTCTTCATCGGAGAAGTAGGGACGAAGACTAACCAATCCAGTACACTGTGAACACCAACCACCCATTTGGACTGAGCAGCAGAGCTTGCATGTGCCATAGTTTTGACTGAAAATTTTCCCAACTTTGCTTTCAATTTCAAAACCCCTCCTTTTTCATCTCGAGCCTTCTTCTATATATACCGTGAACTATCTAGATCTGATATGTTCCCCATTGTGCCACCAATTCAACACCACCATTGTTTCCCCATCCGGTTATAACCTTCGCTTGCTTTTGCCTTATAATGTTGCCACCGCATCCATCCAAGTATCCGGCATCTCCTCCCCCACCAGAAACTATTCTCCATCTTCAGCTTGCAACATTTTCTTCTCGTCTTTGCAAACTCTGCTCCGTCTTGAGAAATCCTGATTTTCAAATGTAAATTAAGCTAGGGTCACAAGTTAGAAAAATCCGATGGAGTGTCACAGGTGAAGGCCATTTAGAGAAGGAGAAGTTAGAAGCAAGTTGGGAGTTTGATCAAGTTGACCAGATAATGTCTGCCCTGGCTCACCTCAATCCTATTCCGGCGGTCAATATAGCCTTGTTACTGTTTGTGGTTGGGCTGAGCATGTGTACTTCATTTTTAGCTCAGCCTTGTCCACAGAGCCATCAACACAATTTTGGGATGGTTTTCCAGATCCAGCTAAATCCAGAGGTTCCCAGCCACACAACTAAATAAAAGGTTTATTATTTTAAGAATCTTATATTTACATTTCAAACCAGAAATCACAAATCTGCCGCCAAACAAGTTTATTAAACAAATCAAGCCTTGCTTCCTATTTCTTGTTCACTAACTGTACACAATTTGTTCTTCTATCGGCGTTGTAATATTGGGGATCTGAATGTTATTTGGTTATTTGGCCATAAGTTGGTCACTAGATGCAACTGCCAACAGTCCCAACGTTTTAGAGAAGGAAAAACAAAAAAGCTGAAATGAGGAAATACGCACACAAAGATGAGGAGTTCGGTCATTGTTCATTACATTTGAATTTAGACTTCGAATCCTTAGCGTTCTTATCAAAACAGAACATTTCGTAGCTTGTTTGGCTTATATGCTTCTTAGTTCTTACGACAACTATGTGGAGTTGCTGCAATGCAAGGTGCTCATAGAATTATACGAGATAGATTAATTAACTGATTCAAAGCGTTTGGTTCCTTATATAGTAGTTCAAAGGTATACAATTTGCAAATATGAAAATTGGAATTATATTTCAAACATTGTTCGGAACATAACAAATAAAATCAACCCCAACATAAAAAACAGGGGATCTCGAAACTCCTAAACTAGAACTTGAAAAAGGCCTCCCGAGTTAATAATTATGGGAAGACCAAACCAAAAATACTAAATATAATCAATTTTTAAGATTAGCCCTATATACTTCTTATGTATAGGGTTAAATCCCACCAAGAACCAACAGACACTAGGCAGCTCTTGGGGCGGTAACAAAACGAACATCGCCAGCCTCCGACAGGGCTGCCATAAATGGCTGCAGGTTCACTTGTTCGGTGCCATTTCCAGACTCTGCAGCACCAATGCAATT
Organism: Rosa rugosa; assembly: GCF_958449725.1. Taxonomy (NCBI): domain Eukaryota; kingdom Viridiplantae; phylum Streptophyta; class Magnoliopsida; order Rosales; family Rosaceae; genus Rosa; species Rosa rugosa. The sequence goes on along the minus strand of NC_084826.1, from coordinate 6,058,183 downwards.
CTTGTAGTCCAAAGACTCGTCATCATAAATGTCCCACCATTTCTTCACCAACATCTTGATGTCTTCTCGCTCCATATTCTCCCCTTCTCCATTGTACCTCCATGGCTTAGAACCCTAATCACAATAAAATCGACCATTACTTCATTGTTACAAAATCAATCAAATTGGTGATCATGATGTACTTGGTGGATAGTATACTCACATTAGCACAATAGTGGACAACTTTAACCTCCTCTAGCTTGATGTTTTCAGGGTGGCGCCAGAGCATAGCCAACACAAGGTTGTAGTTTGAAGGGATAGGCACGTACTTGTCTCTAAAGAACACATTCAAGAAATCCTGCAAAGTTCCAAAGTGGCAAATTTACTGTCAGATTAAAACCCAATTGAGCAACAAATAACCAAAAATTTACTGTAATGACATTTATTTACCTGCTCAGCAAACAAAGTCGGAGTAGAAGTCTTGAGGGTGCTCAAGAGATCATGGTAAGTAGACAAGTTTGGCTCATAGACAAACATGCCAGCATTGAAGTATAGAGGAGGCTTGGGACCCAAGCTGTTGTCCCACTGTACCCTGTCTGGGCACTGCTGGCAGTACCCAATCTTGAACTGGGGACTGTCCCTCCAATTCGACTCACAAAAGCAATCCATCACAGCGTAAAAGTAGTTGTCCGGGTAGTCAAATAGGTGGTCAATGTTCTGAAAGACTTGGATATCTCCATCCAAGTAGATCATCTTGCTATACTCCACAAACTGCAACAGAAATAACGATCACATAAGAAAACAATAAAACCATAACAATCAAAGGAACGGACACGTGTCAATAACCCATTAAAGGATACAAAGGAAAAAAAATCTACCTCCCAAATTCGAAGCTTGGAGTAGTTGATGACGTAGTACGCCATGGCGTACTGGGTCTGGTTCTCAGGAGGGTGAACAGGCTCAATCTCTCGGACTATGCAGCCCTGAGAGACTAGGATCTGACGATGCTCTTCAGGCACATCGGGCAAGATGGCCACAACTAGTGGGTACTTACTCTTCACCTTCCTTAAACCCTTGGCCAGACCAACCACACCTTTGACGTAGTCACCGTTCCCGGCCAAGAACGTCACATAGGCCCGGCTCGGGGCAGTGGCGGCCTTGGTGGAGAGGATGGTGGTGGTAGCGGCGGTGGTGATATCATGAGGAGCCATGATGAGTATTTGTTTGGATTGGTGTTAAGAATAGAGAGATCAGGAAGTGTTTACAAGAGTGAGCTGTGTTTGCTTTGAAAAGGCTTGTATGCAATGTTTTGGATGATGAAGTTGGAGTTGGGGTTGAGGGGTTTATATAGAATTGGGGTGAGTAATAAAATAAGGAAAATAGGGTCGGGTGGTTTTGATTATGGAAAAGAAATGGTAGTTTAGGGTAAATCATTAACTAATACGTGTGGGTCTTGGAGGAAAGTAATACGTTGATGGGTCTGAGGAGACTCATTTTCGCATTGATCAATGGTGATTAGCAGCATATCTCTGGATCTTGAAAATCTTCAACTCATACTAAATCTCTGATGTGTTATCTCTTAATTAATTCTAATTCTGCCATTTAAGTCAAATTGATTTCGATTTTAATTGGACAATTATAGAAAGGATTGTTGGTTTGGATATTTCTATAAACTGGATTATCCTCCAAGCCCACCATGCTTTTTGATAGGACTATAATATCCTTGTGATCTTCTCATAATATCGACTTCAACTCACCCTTGATCTTCTGACTTTCTGAGGGTTAACATGTAAAGTAGTAAATCCTTCATTTCCATATTAATATCATAAGTTAAAACCACCATAAATGAAAAGATTACTACAAGAAATCGTACGTTAATTTTGGTATTTTTGTTGAAATTTTAAAGATTAGTGAATCACTTATTTATAAATTTTAAAGAAAATTAATTATGTAGCTTAAATAGTGATCTAGATTATAAAGAAATATTTAGGTTTCATATGCTCTTTATTTTTACAAGTATTCTACTAATATATTTGATTTTTATAATTAAAATCAATTACGATAAACAGTAGCTGAAAACCTCCTAATTTACGAGCTCATTCATTTTTTTTTTTTTTTTAAAACTCACAAACTGTTCGAGTTATTAAGATCAAAGGTAGAATTTAGACCAAAAAAGAAACAAACATCAAAAGTAAAATTAATGGGATTACTTGCACAAGAGGATGATGAACACGCATGCAGTGGCTGAATCTAAGAATCTCCGAAACTAAAAGGGTGAAGTGGTAATTACACAAAAAATATGTTAATCTACAGCCTCCCACTAACTACCACCGACAAGAGGTGGCTCGATCTTCCCGCCTGAAGCGAAAAAGACTTTGCTAGCCTCTGATCCCCATACACGGAAAGTCTCATCTCAACGCCACGTACACAACTCCAGACAAGTGGCTCGATCCCAGTCCGCTAGATACCAAAGTGCGGCCACCGATGGCTTAAGCTACACGGAATCAAACTAACCCGGTTCACTTTTGGTCTATATTCTAATCAAGTGGGACAAGTGGGACCCATGCTCCCCCTAGGTGTCAATCCAGTGACTGGTGTGCGACCACGTGGCCGCATCTGGGTGACTGAACTGGGTCGTCGACACTTGGCACAACAGAGAGCTTCCCAGAAGAACACCCCATGCATGCAGGGAACGGCGCTTTCTTTTTCGGTTTAGTTAGTTGGTTGGCCCGAAATAAGACGCGTTTAATTACGGCGGTGGACGGCGTCGTATTAACTTCACTATAGGATAAGGTAACACGGACCGACCAGAGATCTTAGTATTAGTCTATTAGATAATGTGTTTCTTTGACTCTGGACATATTCCGTTTAATATTCTTGGAGAATCTTCTAATCCTTAAAAATTTGGTAGTATGATTCAACCGTCAAGATTCTTGGGATTCCTTTTTATTATTTCCATCATTTTGAGCCATTGATTGTGTTGATTCTTTTACGTAATTCCCTTTAAAGTTTTATTCATTTCCCTTACGAATTTTCCATCTATGGAGGATTTTTCCTTTCAGTAATAATTTTGGCTATCAAGAATGATCATCTCTAATTATGGAAAAAGAAGATGAACCAAGCTAGAGTTTGGGGAATTAATGTATGTGATTCTTGTGGAGGCAATCTACGATGTTTAGGGAAAGAATTGGAATTGTGATATAAGCCATCAATTATAATCTAAAATTAATTGGAAGAAATTTTGGGGGTCATTAGGGTTTACGTGTTAACGTACCTCGCCTCTTCGATCATATTTCCTGAAAAGGCCTGTCTGTTAGGGCTTAATCCATACTAATACTTCAGTTTTCCATTTTGGATATATGAAACCTGCTTACATAACCTTGATTAAGGTAAGATTGGATTCTAATTCCATTGTATATTCTAAAAGAGAAAGTTTGAGTGTACCCGGGACCAATTTTTTGTATGGATGCTCAACATTAGGGTTTTTCCTTTGAATGAATATGGAATTTTAACGCATAATGATGGTCCAATTTTAGTGCTCATTAGGGTTTACGTGATTGATTCACTTCTACCATTTCACAGATATGATATATATTAATGCAATGGGTGGAAAATCTCACATCTTCCCCTATCAAAAAAAAACTTGAGTCTTACTTAAAAAAAAAAAAAACTTTATGAGTCTTAATTAATTTCAGGTTTTACTAGTATTGGACCTTGGAGGGATATGTTCCTATTTGTTTGGTTTCAATGATTTCTTGTTGGAAGCCCTGTATAGCAAGTGCAAGTTTGTTGTTCTCCTATGAATCAAATTAACATCAAATTTGTTTTGGGAGAAACAATTGATATCTGTTGAGGAACCAGCTGCTTGTATATAAGTAGAAAATTAAAGCTGTAATTCACATCACATATACATTAATTAACACCCATAAAACCGTCCCAATAAAAACAAGGGAACTCCTAAACTACTATACCCTCTACAAGGTCCCCATGGCAAGTAAAATGGATATGGGAAGACCAAGACCAAAAGAAAACAAACCAATACGTACGTACTCTTATTTAGAACACTCTCCTATATATAGTTCTTCTATGTAGGAAATTAATTCTCGAGCATTTAGAATTCGCAGGCACTAAGCAGCGGATGGGGCGCTAATATAATCAAGATCACCAGTCTCCGTTAACAGCACCGTCTGGAAGGGCTGCAGGTTCACTTGCCGAGTTCCATTTCTAGCCCGAGGAGCCACAGTGTTGTTGTAATCCAATGACTCATCGTTATAGATATCCCACCACCTCTTCACCAGCATCTTAATATCTTCCCTCTCCATGTTTTCCCCTTCTCCATTGTACCTCCATGGCTTGGAGCCCTAAACAAATAACAAATATTTAACAGTTTAGTAACTAGGATCTTCGATGAAAATTGTTGATCCTTAAGTAAATGATACCAATTAATATTAATACTCACATTAGCACAATAGTGGACAACCTTGACCTTGTCCAATTGGATGTTTTCAGGGTGGCGCCAAAGCATGGCCAAAACAAGGTTGTAATCTGAAGGGATAGGCTTGTACTTATCCCTGAAGAAATTGTTCAAGAAATCCTGCAAATCAAACCAGCAGAATTTCACGTCATTTTATGACCCAATTAGAAAAACAAATTAGCCTTAAAAAAAAAAGTCATATATTAATTTTACCTGCTCAGCAAATAAAGTAGGAGTGCTAGTCTTGAGGGTACTGAGGAGTTCCTGGTAAGTAGACAAGCAAGGCTGATAGACAAACATGCCTGCATTAAAATACAGAGGTGGCTTGGGACCCAAGCTACTGTCCCACTGTACCCTGTCTGGGCACTGCTGGCAGTACCCAATCTTGAACTGGGGACTGTCCCTCCAGTTGGGCTCACAGAAGCAATCCTTGACAGCATAGAAGTAGTTGTCTGGATAGTCGAACAGGTGGTCAATGTTCTCAAACACTTGGATATCTCCATCCAAGTAGATCATCTTACTATACTCCACAAACTGTAACAAAAAAATGAGGATTAAGATTAACATAAGAAAACTTGCAAAACCCTAATGATCAAAATGAATGGACACGTGCGAGGGACCTAATAAGGTACACGTACCTCCCAAATACGAAGCTTGGAGTAGTTGATGACGTAGTAGGCCATGGCATATTGGGTCTGGTTCTCAGGAGGGTGAACAGGCTCGATCACTCGGACTATGCAGCCCTGAGAAACTAGGATCTGACGGTGTTCTTCAGGCACGTCGGGCAAGATAGCCACAACTAGTGGGTACTTGCTCTTGACCTTCCTTAAACCCTTGGCCAGCCCAACCACACCTTTCACATAGTCACCGTTTCCAGCCAAGAACGTCACATAGGCGCGGCTACGGGCAGTTGAAGACTTGACGGTGGAGACGGTGGTGGCAGCAGTGGTGATACGAGGAGCCATGATGGAAAAGTGAAGTTTTGTGAGAAAGGAAAATGAGGCTTTTGGAGATGAAAATAACTGTTTAGAAAGAGTCTTGTGTGTGCTTAAGGCTTTTGAGTTTTGAAGGTTGATGGAGTAGGGTGGAGGGGTGGGGGAGTATATATAGGATTTTGAGCAACAGTAATTTCCATTTTTGTTTATAAAATTTATTTTGGGATTGGGAAATGGAGTCGGTCGCTTCATTACTGTTTGATATTGTAGATGTATACATGTCGCTTTGGAGAGAGTTTAGAAGTTGATGGGGGTAATGGATAGCAAATTAACAAAATGATTCATCGCCGGATTTGGTGGTGGATCCGGTAAATTTTGACATTATTTACGGTCAATAAAATGTTCTTTTTGTATAGGAAAATGGAGGGTCACATGGTCGTAAAACGTTTGTTAGCTACTTAGCTCCACCACCACCGACTAAACCATGAAAGCAAACATGACTGACCTCTAATCTCAACACACGAAATGTCACTTCCTCTTTGCCACGTACACATGCAAATACGTGGCAGGCTTATAGTTGCCTATGTATCACATGCGGGGCCTCTATCGATCGCCTTGCTAACACATCCGCACCGACAAGATTATAGCCAGATTGGTCGTACCACATACCACATTACATTAAACGCAATAATCAAATGCAATGTATTCGATCTTTGTAGGAAAAAGACCCTCAAAATGCACGTTTTCGGTAAATCAGAATTTTGTTTCTATTGCAAATCTATTTTAGGTAAATACTGAATGCGGGCCTCAATTAATCGCTATGTTAACACGTCTGCACCGACAAGATTACAAGTGAGAACGGTCATGTAACGTATCATGTTATGTCAAACATGACAATAAAATGCAATGGCGTTCGACCCTTGTAGAAAAAGCACCCTGAAAATTTGTGGCTTTTGCAAATCAAAGTTCTATTTCTATTTCATATCTATTTTAAGTAAATAACGAATATGGGGCCTCAATTGATCGCCTTGTTAATGCGTCCGCACCGACAAGATTATAGTGAGAATGGTCGTTCCGCGTATCACTTTATGTTAAATATAACAATGAAAAGCAATGACTTCCGACCCTTGTAGCAAAAGCACCCTCAATATGCACGGTCTCGATAAATTAGAGTTATGTTTCTACTTCAAATCCATTACAGGTAAATAATAAATGTAAGGCCTTTATTAAGCATCTTGTTGACACGTATGCACTGACAGGATTACAATGAGAACGATCGTGCCACGTACTACGTTACGTTAAACACGACAATCAAATGCAGTAATGTTTGACCTAGCAAAAAAAACCCTCAAAATGCACGTTTTCAATAAATTAGAGTTATGTTTCTACTTCAAATTGATCCGTTAAAGGTTAAGATTACATATGGGGCATTCATTGAGCGCCTTGTTAACACGTCTGCATCGATAGGATTATAGCGAGAATGGTCATACCACATATCACGTTATGTTAAATGCGACGGTCAAATACAATGACGTTTGATCTATATATATAGCAAAAGAGCCCTCGAATTCCACGTTCTCAATAAATTAGAGTTATAGTTCCACTTCAAATTCATTTCAGATAAATATCAAATATGAGACCTCCATTAAGCGCCTCGTTAACACGTATACACCGACAAGATTACAACGACCACTGTTGTGCTACGTATCATTTACGTTAAACACAACAATAAAATGCAGCGACCTTCGAGCTCTGTAAAAAAGAAGTACTCCTCGGAATATACGTTCTCACTAAATCAGAGTTATGTTTCTATGTCATTCGTATGTATACTCGTCTCGTCTGAGGCACGCTTCGGTTTACTTTTGCATATTCTTATTGCAGTGGGTCCATTGACTCCAGTACGTGTCGTGATCCTGCATGGGGAGGGAACAAGTGGCAGCATCCAGTGTTTACCACTGCTTTCTGCCACCCGGCATAGATGGAGTTTCCTAGAAGTAATGCTCTAGATATCACTCTCCGTGTGTAAACCTTCATTTTCCGGTTTTGTTAGTTGGTCCAAAATGACGCGTTTAACTTTAATTCGGCGGGGACGTCATGGTATTAAATTTAGGATAGCGGGTCTTAAACTCTTAATGTCTTATAGGATAAGCTTACCGACCAAATCTTAGTTACTATTATCCAATACTATGTTTTTTTGACCAAAGTAGTAAATATTTTAAGATAATCTTACAAATGGGTGACCTACTTTAGGGTTAAAAAAAGTGACTAATGACTTTTTGCACATTGGGAATAGTCCCTCACATATTCTTGGAGAATCTTCTATTCCTTAAATTCTGGACAAATCATCTATGATTCACTAGTCAAGATTATTGGGATAATAAAATAAAATATTCCCTAATTTTGAGCCATTGATTTGTAGCTACTTTCCTTGTGTTTAAATCTTGGGATTTCTTTCCATTTTCTTAATTGTGAGACAGGTAAGTCCTAATCTTGAGGTGATGAAGCTAAAGTAGTATTTTTTGGTGTCGGCGAAATCAAAATCAAAATGGAGGTTTTATTCAAACCTCTCAATTTGTCATTTGGAACTTTCAACTAAAAACTTCCTATATTACCCTTACACGTTCATCACTATCTTCATCTTCACACCATTGAAATCTTTCTTTTTTGGATGAAAGCACCATTGAAATCTTTGATTACAGGTGTAGAGCAACTTCCTTATTTGTCTTTTACATACACAAAGAGAACAAAATGACACTAATGATGAAGAACTCATTTAACCAACCTATTATAATCCCTGCAATAGCTATCGTGACATTAAATATCTCCCAATTTCAATCCCATTGTAGGTCATCATTCATCAACGACAACCTACACAGGTGCAAATCCCTTGAAAAGCCTTGCCAAATAATTAAGCCCAGGAAACATTTGGACAAAAAACTTATCTTGATGCATCTTGAGGCTTTGCAAATTGAAGATAGGATCAAGAATTGACCTGGAAATGATGTCTTTCAAAGTTCTAAATTCTTTTGGGATGAACCCACATCAAGCAAGCAAGCAACAAATAGAGGGAGGGAGGGAGAAAGGAAAAGACATTTTTTTTGGTGTTTTATTTATTTTTTTATTTTTTCTGTTTTGATAGAAGGGTAAAAGACAAATTAAATTTTAACAAAAATTATGTGAGGTTCAAATAGCAAATTAAGAGGGTATGAATAAAACCACTCAAATCAAAATAGAGGTATCTTTTTGTTCACAATTTATTCAAACTTGATACCTCATCAACTATTGTGGAGTGATGAGGGTAACTGGTTCTCGGACTTTTTGTTCACAGTTTATGTTAGTCAAGTTTGACATTGCTTCTTCCTCGGTCAGCAGTCATTTCATAGACCTTTAACTTTGCCTCAGAAATGGCAGTTAAATCTGGGGAATTGGTGATCTTGTTGGTTCAACTTGACAGATTGTATATATTCATGTCCCAAAATCCAATCCATTGTATCAAAGAGACCGTTAGTCATAGAGTTTACTTTTCAAAACAATGTATTGGACTTCTAGAGCCAATTTGCAGATGGTACCTGGACTAAGCATTAAATATTCCACGATAAGGTTTGGACTGTGGAACTAAATGCCCCAAGCTCTGAAGTAACATGGCTTGCTATTGACCCATTGATCAGTAAGCTAAGAGAACTTTAACATGGAACAAATTTATTTTTCTTGTATTATAGACTCGAGATGCAACAACATTACAAAAAGAAGGAACTTGATTTCCTCTTGATTGGATGGAAATTGATATACAAGGGAAATTACAAATCAAGGGAGGAAAGAGATCAGAGGACTAGCTTTGGAGAACAAGACTCTTGCCAAGAATGATGTCATCTGTTGAAAAATCAGCTGCTTTCCTGAATGTCCCTCTGCCAAAGTCTAGGTTGTAGGAGTCTGCAAGACCTTCGACCAGGCCATATTCGGGTTTCCACCCAAGCACGCTCTTCGCTTTGTCAATCGATGCAAAGAAATGCTGCATCATGTCAACAACAGAACGTTAGCTTCATGAAGTTAAGAAAACTACATTTTCTTCAACTCATCCATATTCTTCAATTCTTATCCATATTTGGTTTGCAAGCTACACTGTGTGTATCCAGAAAGTAAACGTCTACACATCAATACTCACCTGGTCACGAAATGGAAATGCCTTCTTCTTCCCAAAGTCAAACTCCTTAGGGTTATAGTGAACAATCTCAGGCTCAGGAAATCCAGCAGCCTAACAAAATCAATGAGAAATGAGAAACTTAAAATTTTAGAAGATAGAGATTTGTCTTTCAGTCAAAGACCAACAATATTACCTTTGCACATGCTTTTGCTAATCCATCAAAGGTGACATATTTTTCTCCAGAGATGTTGAACACTTCCTTGCTGGCCTTTTCATTACCAAGAACCTTAATAAATGCGGTTGCTAAATCCTGCAAAACAAATGACCAAATGAAGCTCCAAGAATGCTATTCCTCAGCCCTCAAATACACATTAAGATGAAATAGCTAGAACTGAATGTGGAAAGTATGGAAAAACATAAAGAAGATAGGAAAATTTTGACATCAGTTTACCTTAACATGACCGAGTTGTGTTATTTGTATTCCCGAGTTTGGAACTGGAATTGGGCGGCCAGCTTTCAACCGGTGGAAGAACCACTCTTCAACAGGATTGTAGTTCAACGGTCCATAGATGTAGACCGGCCTTATAGAAGTCCAATTTACACCCCTTGATTCAAGCAAGCTTTCTGTCTCAAGCTTTCCCTTGTGCCTGCTCTTTGGATCAACTGCATCGATCTATCACCAGAAATAGGAAAACATGAATAATATAGAGCAGATCCACAATAAATGAGCTGGAAGAGTATCATCAAACTACTTGAGCTGGAAGTTCACATTCCCATACTAAGAAATGACCTCCCTATAACTGATATGTAAGCTATTTATAACATCAGGCATACCTCAAAGTGAGGCAATTGATCAGATTTGAGATAAACACCAGCTGAAGAGCAGTATATGTACCTGAGAATCAATAGAATTCTTAAATCATCCAACAATTTGCTAATATAAATTAGAGGAAATAACAGTTTGGAGTCAAAACATCAGTTCCACCATTTTAGTATTTGAGCAAGTCTAAGAGCTATCTATCTAAATCAAAGCAGCAACAATTTATAATTCCAAAAATCACTTTTCCAGTTCATGGTTGATTTCTTAGTTCCATTGTGACTCACAATTACATCTCTCTATCTATGGAGTTACCATTGATCTTCTCTAAAATCCTAACTGTGTCAGCTGGGTAACCCTATCTTATAACATGTTTGTCAATAACCAAGCTTATTCATAATTCCTTACATGTTTCTGAGAGCATAAAAATGACAGTCACAAAAAATGGTGTCTGATTTTACAACAGAAAGATATTAAAATTTCAATCTACTGACCAGATCTCTTATGATATCAACAAAATTCAATTATTATTGTTAAATAAGAAGTCAATGATTAAAAAAAAAAAAAACGCATGCTTGTCAGTTTAGATTTAACTTGTACTTCAGCTAGTCCTGATCTAAAAGTCTAAAACCATATCTTGAACAACAGATCATCCATAAACAAAGCAGAGAATTTTAAAATTGCTTCATTAACCGACCATCAATAAAAAAACTGACTTGATATAGTCATCAGTAGGGTTTCTAGGAGCTTACTGTTCTAACTTCGGAAGTCCATCCAATATGGGCACAATCTCCTCTGCCTCTCGTCCTGAAAATTTCCAGAGACGTTCAGATTATGAAGCAGAAGAATAAGGAGCAGTAAGGCAAAACAGTGAAAACTGTAGTATAACCATTCAAATAGACACCAAATGTAAGAATGCTACATACCGTTTATGTCATAAACAACATCAAAGCCTTCAGCTGAAAGACTGGACTTCACAAAATCAAAGTCCTTTCTGTCTCCTTTCAAATGCAAAATCTAAAACAACAACATGAATAATACATGAGTATTAAACAACCAAAAATTGTAAAACTATATGAAATGATTCTGAGTTAATCAGCCTCCAAAGCCTCAAGCAAACTATCATACCTTGGAAGCAAAGTCTGTGTAGTCGCTATCCGATTCACCTGGCAACTGCTGAGTGATGGGTGCTTTTCCTCTGGTAAACAAAGTCACCTGCCAAAGTAAACTTCATGTTACCAATGTTTCAAAAATGATAAAAGCCGATGACACCTCAACTCCCCTCACGCCAGCTTAAGTCAAACTAATGTACCATTATTACAGAAACAGTTTTACACCCAAACTCTAATCTGTTAAACCGTTACAGCTATTGCAACTGAAACATTACAATCTTATACAAAGCTCACATTACAGCAGTCTCATCATGTAGGAATGAGTTTCACAAAAGCTTGAAACTCAGATAAGCTAAGTTCAAGTTAGAGCAACCTCACACCTAAACTATAAGTTGTCGCAACCGAACCATCCCCATCCTAAGCCTCACATTGCATTAATCTTATTATAAAACAATGAAATACAGAATTCTCAAAAGCCACTCTAAGCTTTCTATCACTCCCAAACACACTATTCCAATTTTTTTCGGTTTATGTTGGAAGACATAAATGGAAAATGGGATAAAGGAAAAGTTGGAAACTTGGAAATGAAGAGAATGGGGATGATACCTGATGACCCTCTTTGACAAGGAGCCTTGACAAGAAGATACCAATGAATCTAGTCCCACCCATTATGAGAATCTTCTTGGCACTCGAAGCCGAAACTTGCAATGCACCTTTTGGCTGTGAAACCCTTCTCTTATACTGCAAAAATCCACACATGGGTACTAAGCATTTCATCTAAAGCATTGAACTTGGAATCAAATTGAGGTAATAAAACGAGAGAAGAGAGAAGAGAGAAGAGAGAAGATAAGGACCTGGACTTGAGAGTGGAGTAGCCTGGTGCCATTGAAGTCGGAGAGAGAAGAAGGAGGGAGGAGAGAGAAAGAAGGGTGTCTCTGTACAGACACCAATTTCGCCATGATCAACCACCCTTCTTCTTGTTTCTGGGTTTAGCTTGATTGGTATTATTGGGACTGAAAGTATTCATCTTTTTGATATTTGATGCTTGGCTCTTTCTCTCCGTCGAACGTTCAGTCCGGATAAGGCGACTGTGACCCACTCACTCCTTAGCCTCTCATCTTCTTCAGCCACTCCTTCAAAACGGTGCGTTTTGCTCAGCCGTCGTCGTCATCATCTAAAGCTCTCGGCTTTTGGCGCCCTAAAGCGGCCAATTTGGGAATTAAGGTCCCAAACGACGCCGTTGGTGGATTTTGAATGTGGGCTGGGTTTGGGCTTTTGGGTCGGGTAAAATTTTGGGCTTTTTCAACGGTGACGGTTAGAAAACCCGGTGTGAGTAGCCAGCAAAGCTATGAAGGGAAA